>NC_079193.1:16448854-16463854 GCF_029499605.1 Hyla sarda
TGTATATGTGATGAGACAGGTTTATTCTCTGCGGTGATAGAGCAGTGGAGGAGTAATACTGCTCCTATATACAAGAATATAACTACTATAATACTGCCCCTATATACAAGAATATAACTACTATAATACTGCTCCTATATACAAGAATATAACTAGCTATAATACTGCTCCTATATACAAGAATATAACTACTATAATGTGAATTCGGTAGAATAACAGACATGGTGCACATCTACAATCTTGTATAATGATCTGATTGCTTCTCAGCATAATATCAAAAACTAACAGGTTGTTAGTATACATTTTTGATCAAAAAGTACAAGCCCACTCGCCACGTCAAGGCCACCTATTTTGAGTGGGTCCCTAACGTCCCTAGCATAAAATGGCGCAGCACCGAGCGGCGACCACCACCGCCGCGACACCAATGCCCACAGTGGGGAGCGACCCACCGGCAGAGCGGCCCCAATGCCACTCAAACCAGTCTTTGGGCCGCACCCCCCCGCAGACACGGCGCCACGGCAGTAACGGACACCGCACAGCACCACACCAGTGTGAACAGGGTGTAATGGCTCACTTACCATGCTCTCCAGTCAGACTGGGAGGCTGCTAGGAAAGAAATGACCCATGTGTAGCTAACTACTACTTATATAGGGTTGGGCTGAGGGGGTGGGAAGAGTGCAGACAACATGTTCAAACAAAAAAAAAAAAAAAAAAAAAAAAAAAAAAAAAAAAGAGGGGATAGAAATCACAATGTGAATTCGGGTAGAATAACAGACATGGTGCACATCTACAATCTTGTATAATGATCTGATTGCTTCTCAGCATAATATCAAAAACTAACAGGTTGTTAGTATACATTTTTGATCAAAAAGTACAAGCCCACTCGCCACGTCAAGGCCACCTATTTTGAGTGGGTCCCTAACGTCCCTAGCATAAAATGGCGCAGCACCGAGCGGCGACCACCACCTATTACATCCCTGTTCACACTGGTGTGGTGCTGTGCGGTGTCCGTTGCTGCCGTGGCGCCGTGTCTGCGGGGGGGTGCGGCTCATAGACTGGTTTGAGTGGCATTGGGGCTGCTCTGCCAGTGGGTCGTTCCCCCCCTGTGGGCATTGGCGTAGCGGCGGTGGTGGTCGCCGCCCGGTGCTGCGCCATTTTATGCTAGGGACGTTAGGGACCCACTCTGGATAGGTGGCCTTGACGTGGCGAGTGGGCTTGTACTTTTTGATCAAAAATGTATACTAACAACCTGTTAGTTTTTGATATTGTGCTGAGAAGCAATCAGATCATTATACAAGATTGTAGATGTGCACCATGTCTGCTTTTCTACCTGAATTCACACGATGATTCTATCCCCTCCTTTTTCTTTGTTTTAACATGTGCTGCACTCTTCCCCACCCCCTCAGCCCAACCCTATATAAGCAGTAGTTAGCTGCACATGGGCCATTTCTTTCCTAGCTGCCTCCCAGTCTGACTGGGAGAGCATGGTAAGTGAGCTATTACATCCCTGTTCACACTGGTGTGGTGCTGTGCGGTGTCCGTTGCTGCCGTGGCGCCGTGTCTGCGGGGGGGTGCGGCTCATAGACTGGTTTGAGTGGCATTGGGGCTGCTCTGCCAGTGGGTCGTTCCCCCCTGTGGGCATTGGCGTAGCGGCGGTGGTGGTCGCCGCCCGGTGCTGCGCCATTTTATGCTAGGGACGTTAGGGACCCACTCTGGATAGGTGGCCTTGACGTGGCGAGTGGGCTTGTACTTTTTGATCAAAAATGTATACTAACAACCTGTTAGTTTTTGATATTGTGCTGAGAAGCAATCAGATCATTATACAAGATTGTAGATGTGCACCATGTCTGCTTTTCTACCTGAATTCATAACTACTATAATACTGCTCCTATATACACGAATATAACTACTATAATACTGCCTCCTATATACAAGAAAATAACTACTATAATACTGCCTCCTATATACAAGAATATAACTACTATAATACTGCTCCTATATACAAGAATATAACTACTATAATACTGTTCCTATATACAAGAATATAACTACTATAATACTGTTCCTATATACAGGAATATAACTACTATAATACTGTTCCTATATACAAGAATATAACTACTATAATACTGCCCCTATATACAAGAATATGACTATAATAATACTGCCTCCTATATACAAGAATATAACTACTATAATACTGTTCATATATACAAGAATATAACTACTATAATACTGCTCCTATATACAAGAATATAACTACTATAATACTGCTCCTATATACAAGAATATGACTATTATAATACTGCCTCCTATATACAAGAATACAACTACTATAATACTGCTCCTATATACAAGAATATAACTACTATAATACTGCTCCTATATACAAGAATATAACTACTATAATACTGCTCCTATATAGAAGAATGTAACTACTATAATACTGTTCCTATATACAAGAATATAACTACTATAATATTGCTCCTATATACAAGAATATAACTACTATAATACTGCTCCTATATACAAGAATATAACTACCATAATACTGTCCCCTATATACAAGAATATAACTACTATAATACTGCTCCTATATACAAGCATATAACTACTATAATACAGCTCCTATATACAGGAATATAACTACTATAATACTGCCTCCTATATACAAGAATATAAATACTATAATACTGCTCCTATATTCAAGAATATAACTACTATAATACTGCTCATATATACAAGAATATGACTATTATAATACTGCCTCCTATATACAAGAATATAACTACTATAATACTGCTCCTATATACAGGAATATAACTACTATAATACTGCTCCCATATACAAGAATATAACTACTATAATACTGCTCCTATATAGAAGAATATAACTACTATAATACTGCTCCTATATACAAGAATATAACTACTATAATACTGCTCCTATATACAAGAATATAACTACTATAATACTGCTCCAATGTACAAGAATATAACTACTATAATACTGCTCCTATATACAAGAATATAACTACTATAATACTGCCTCCTATATACAAGAATATAACTACTATAATACTGCTCCTATATACAAGAATATAACTACTATAATACTGCCCCTATATACAAGAATATAACTACTATAATACTGCTCCTATATACAAGAATATAACTACTATAATACTGCTCCTATATACAAGAATATAACTACTATAATACTGCTCCTATATACAAGAATATAACTACTATAATACTGCTCCTATATACAAGAATATAACTACTATAATACTGCTCCTATATACAAGAATATAACTACTATAATACTGCTCCTATATACAAGAATATAACTACTATAATACTGCCCCTATATACAAGAATATAACTACTATAACACTGCTCCTATATACAAGAATATAACTACTATAATACTGCTCCTATATACAAGAATATAACTACTATAATACTGCTCCTATATACAAGAATATAACTACTATAATACTGCCCCTATATACAAGAATATAACTACTATAATACTGCTACAAGACATAGATAATTCCATCCTGTGACCTCTTCCTTTTCACATTCCTTCCATGTTAATCCTTTATATATATATATTTTTTTTTTTTTCTTTTCTTCTATATTATATACTATGTTGATATCCTACTGGATTAGTACATTAAGAACTAAACTCTACACCAGTGGTCTTCAACCTGCGGACCTCCAGATGTTGCAAAACTACAACTCCCAGCATGCCCGGACAGCCAACGGCTGTCCGGTCATGCTGGGAGTTGTAGTTTTGCAACATCTGGAGGTCCGCATGTTGAAGACCACTGCCACTGAGATGGTAATTTATTTGCCTTGTCTACAGTGAATTTGGTCTCCTGGTCACCTGACCTCTGTACAGGGGCGGATCCAGAGTGGAGTCTCGGGAGGGGCACTATTAGAGTATTTTGTGTTGGCGGACAGAAAATAAGATGTTGCTTACGGAACTTACAATATTATTAAATGTATCATACAGTCCTAACCTTGTTTAAGACTCTTAGGCCGTGTTCACATGTCAGAATAATTATCAAATATACCAATTGCCACAGAATGGGAAAGTGCTAAAGAAGTTTTTACCATTTAAAACTACAGCTCCCAGTATGACCTAAGTAGTGGAAAGGGGATGCTGGGAGTTGTTGTTTCACCCATCATTACTGCAGAACTTCTTCAGTGACTACAGCTCTGATGGGACACACACAGGAGGATACAGAATGATATCAGTGACTACAGGTGACGTCTTCTCTATAGTGAGGAGAATACACAATGATATCAGTGACTACAGGTGACATCTTCTCTATAGTGAGGAGAATACACAATGATATCAGTGACTACAGGTGACATCTTCTCTATAGTGAAGAGAATACACAATGATATCAGTGACTACAGGTGGCGTCTTCTCTATAGTGAGGAGAATACACAATGATATCAGTGACTACAGGTGACGTCTTCTCTATAGTGAGGAGAATACACAATAATATCAGTGACTACAGGTGACGTCTTCTCTATAGTCTTTCCTTATCTAATTCAGATGTACTTACCACCGGGACTTGTTCCAGCTAAATGTTCTCCCTGCAGAACTTGATGCCCAGGCGTCTCCTCACTATGTCAGCGCATTCTGATCCTCTATATGAAAACAATAATTATTATAATACTGCCAAACACTGTATTCTTCGAATATAATACTGGCACATACCTTCTGAATATAATTCTGACACACTGTACCTCCTGACTATACAACACACTGTACCCTCTGAATATAATACCGCCACACACCGTACCCTCTGAATATAATACTATCACACACTGTACCCTCTGAATATAATACTATCACACACTGCGCCATCTAAATATAATACTACCACACACTGTGCCCTCTGAATATAACACTACCACACACTGTGCCCTCTAAATTTAATACTACCACACACTGTACTCTCTGAATATAATACTACCACACACTGCACTCTCTGAATATAACACTACCACACTGTGCCCTCTAAATTTAATACTACCACACACTGCACTCTCTGAATAGAATACTACCACACACTGCACTCTCTGAATATAATACTACCACACACTGTGCCCTCTAAATTTAATACTACCACACACTGCACTCTCTGAATAGAATACTACCACACACTGTACCCTCTGTATATAATACTACCAAACACTGCACTCTCTGAATATAATACTACCACACACTGCACTCTCTGAATATACTACCACACACTGCGTTCTCTGAATAGAATACTACCACACTGTGCCCTCTAAATGTAATACTACCACACACTGCACTCTCTGAATAGAATACTACCACACACTGTACCCTCTGTATATAATACTACCACACACTGCACTCTCTGAATATAATACTACCACACACTGTACCCTCTAAATTTAATACTACCACACACTGCACTCTCTGAATATAACTTGCTGTGCAGTGCACCCTCTGAATAAAATACCCAAATGTATTGTGGCCCATAAAAATATATTATAATAATATATTGCCCCCTGTTCTTTGCCCCTCACATATAATTCCCCCTGTGCTGTGCCCCTCACATATAATATACAAACACAAAGATTGCAGCGGCACATTATATCAAAAAAAAGGAAAAAAAAAACATTTCAAACATTTTTTTTAACTCAGAATTTTTATCAGAATTTTTTTAAGGCTCTCAGCGTACTTTTTGATCAAAACGTATCCCCCTCACATATAATGCCCCCCGTGCTGTGCCCCTCACATATAATGTCCCCTGTGCTGTTCCCCTCACATATAATGCCCCCTGTGCTGTGCCCCTCACATATAATGCCCCCCATGCTGTGCCCCTCACATATAATGCTCCTGTCATATGCCCCACACATATAATGCCCCCTGTGCTGTGCCCTTCACATATAATGCCCCCGTTCTTTGCCCCTCACATATAATGCCCCCATCATGCACCCCTCCCATATAATGCCCCATGCTGTGCCCTTCACATATAATGCCCCCGTTCTTTGCCCCTCACATATAATGCCCTCATCATGCGCCCCTCACATATAATGCCCCCTGTCCTGTCCAGTCAGGGGGCATTATATGTGAGGGGCACAGCACAGGGGGCATTATATGTTTGGGGCACATGACAGAAGCATTATATGTGAGGGGCACAGGACAGGGGGCATTATATGTGAGGGGCGCATGATGGTGCATTATATATGAGGGGCACAGGATGGGGGCATTATATATGAGGGGCGCATGATGGGGGCATTATTTGTGAGGGGCACAGCACAGGGGGCATTATATGTGAGGGGCACAGAACAAGGGGCATTATATGTGTGGGGCACAGCACAGGGGGCATTATATGTGAGTGGCACAGCACAGGGGACATTATGTGTGGGGCACAGCACAATGGGCATTATATGTGTGGGGCACAGCACAGGGGGCAATATATCATATAATGCCCCCTGTGCTGTGCCCAACACATATAATACCCCCTGTGCTGTGCCCCACACATATAATGCCCCCTGTGCTGTGCCCCCCCACACATATAATTTATATGTGTGGGCACAGCACAGGGGGCATTATATGTGAGGGGCACAGCACAGGGGGCCCCCCCTGTCATGTGCTCTTAACATATAGTGCCCCCAGTGCTTTGCCCTGCAGCACCTCACATTAGAAATTCCCCTTTCTCTCTCCCCCCCCCCCCCCTAAGTTTTTAAATCCCCCTCCCCCTCCGATACAGTGCCCTTAACAGTGGCACATATTCCAAATCCCAAATCCCCTGGGCCCTGAGCATACTCTTCTTACTTACTGTATGCTGGTCGCGGGGACGGGATTTCCGGGCGCCGGCGCGATGATGTGACGTCATCGTGCCGGCCTGCAGAGGATCGCGTCCCCGCAGCTCACTCGCTGTGTACTCACAGTGTGTGACTGTCTAGGTTAGTGAATGGTAGAGCGGAAGCTTACAGCTTCGGCTCCACCATTCTAGGGGGCGGGGGACAGCAATCTCGGGGGGGGGGGGGGGGTAATTGCCCCGTTGCCCCCCCCCCTGGATCCGCCACTGCCTCTGTACAGGTCACAGACCCCTCCTTGCTTCCCTCTCCTCTCTATGCTCCTTTTTAGTTGGTCACTTATATTCCTCTCATGTATTTTCTGTCATTTTGAATTCATACAGATAAGGGAGGTGATCTTGTATTGATTGTGTCCTGGTCACCCATATTATTTACCAGTCACAGCCCCTTCCTTGCCCCCCCCCCCCTCCCCCACGTTCCATCTTTCTCTGTCCCGTTATATTTCATGTATGGTTATTCTACTGTTTTGTCCTATAACACAGGGACTCCTCTCTATCCCGCAGGGACTGACTTACGATAATTTAGCTCCATTATTAAATCCCCCTATTCAGTAATAACAGTAATTTCCGTCATTTTTATTTCCATCCGCAGAAGTTTCTATTGACTGGAGGAATAATGATTTTTTTTTCCATTGTTTTGTTCCCTGGTAAATGTTTATTTTCCAACATAAAAATGGCAGAGCTATTTATAAGCCATGTGTAGTGTTTATCATGGGGGCCGCCGTCTATTTTATATCCGCACAATGGCCGCGGTCATAGGAGTCAGAGGTAATCATGTGGAACTACTGTACCCATCTCTAGAAGAAGAGTTTATACAATGTTCTGTAACTTAACAATATCTACTGTCTATCTATCTCATATCTATCTATCTATCTCATATCTATCTATCTATCTCATATCTATCTATCTATCTCATATCTATCTATCTATATCATATCTATCTATCTATCTATCTCATATCTATCTATCTCATATCTATCTATCTCATATCTATCTATCTATCTCATATCTATCTATTTATCTATCTATCTCACATCTATCTCTTATCTATCTATCTCATATCTATATATCTCATATCTATCTATCTCATATATATCTCATATCTATCCATCTCATATCTATCTATCTATCTATCTCATATCTATCTATCTCATATCTATCTATCTATCTCATATCTATCTATCTATCTCATATCTATCTATTTATCTATCTATCTCATATCTATCTATCTCATATCTATCTATCTCATATCTATCTATCTATCTATCTCATATCTATCTATTTATCTATCTATCTCACATCTATCTCTTATCTATCTCATATCTATATATCTCATATCTATCTATCTCATATATATCTCATATCTATCCATCTCATATCTATCTATCTCATATCTATCTATCTATCTCATATCTATCTATCTCATATCTATCTATCTATCTCATATCTATCTATCTATCTATCTCATATCTATCTATTTATCTATCTATCTCATATCTATCTATCTCATATCTATCTATCTCATATCTATCTATCTATCTCATATCTATCTATTTATCTATCTCACATCTATCTCTTATCTATCTATCTCATATCTATATATCTCATATCTATCTATCTCATATATATCTCATATCTATCCATCTCATATCTATCTCTCTCATATCTATCTATCTCATATCTATCGCTCTCATGTCTATCTATCTATCTCATATTTATCTATCTATATATCTATCTCATATCTTTCTCATATCTATCTATCTATCCATCTCATATCTATCTATTTAGCTATCTCTATTTATCTCATATCTATCTCATATCTATCTATCTCATTTCTATCTATCTATCTATCTCTATTTATCTCATATCTATCTATCTCATATATATCTCATATCTATCTATCTATCCATCTCATTTCTATCTATCTATCTATCTATTTATCTCATATCTATCTATCTATCTCATATCTATCTATCTCATATCTATCTATCTCATATCTATCTATCTCATATCTATCTATCTCATTTCTATCTATCCATCTATCTATCTCATATCTATCTATCTATCTATCTATCCATCTATCTATCTCATATCTATCTATCTATCTCATATCTATCTATCTATCTATCATCTATCTATCTATATATCTATCTATCTCATATCTATCTATCTATCTATCTATCTCATTTCTATCTATCTATCCATCTATCTATCTATCTATCTCATATCTATCTATCTATCCATCTATCTATCTCATATCTATCTATCTATCCATCTATCTATCTCATATCTATCTATCTATCTCATATCTATCTATCTATCTCATATCTATCTATCTATCCATCTATCTATCTATCTATCTCATATCTATCTATCTCATTTCTATCTATCTATCCATCTATCTATCTCATATCTATCTATCTATCTATCTATCTCATATCTATCTATCTATCTATCTATCTATCTCATATCTATCTATCTATCTCATATCTATCTATCTATCTATCTCATTTCTATCTATCTATCTCATTTCTATCTATCTATCTCATTTCTATCTATCTATCTCATTTCTATCTATCTATCTATTTACAGCTGACATAAAATATTCAGATGTTTATCCGTAGACTTGTTTCTCTTCACAGTATAATATTTTCCGGCCATAATGACAATTATAGAGAGGAGACAAGTGTTGGGGTGGCCCTAGCGGATTATTTATGCCCCTGGATTCCTGGTCCTTAGCGCTGTTAATAATGGAGCCCCAACCTGTTACTGTAAGCACCGACCTGTCAGCCATTATAGACAATTACGCCCTATATCAATAATGGTGCTGATAGACAGCGCGGGGGTTACCATAGCAACAGGAGGGAAGATACATGTCTTGTGACCTTACAGTGTTCCCAGTGTCTACTGGAAGCAAGCAGAGGTAGAACCAGATCATAGATCTATGACACAGGAAAGTGTGTATATTACTTGCTAAAGTATCTCTTACTATCTATCTATTTCATATCTATCTATCTCATATCTATCTCATATCTATCTATCTATCTATCTATCTCATATCTATCTATCTATCTCATATCTATCTATCTCATATCTATCTATCTATCTCATATCTATCTATTTATCTATCTATCTCATATCTATCTATCTCATATCTATCTATCTATCTCATATCTATCTATTTATCTATCTCACATCTATCTCTTATCTATCTATCTCATATCTATATATCTCATATCTATCTATCTCATATATATCTCATATCTATCCATCTCATATCTATCTATCTCATATCTATCTCTCTCATATCTATCTATCTCATATCTATCGCTCTCATATCTATCTATCTCATATCTATCGCTCTCATGTCTATCTATCTATCTCATATTTATCTATCTATATATCTATCTCATATCTTTCTCATATCTATCTATCTATCCATCTCATATCTATCTATTTAGCTATCTCTATTTATCTCATATCTATCTCATATCTATCTATCTCATTTCTATCTATCTATCTATCTCTATTTATCTCATATCTATCTATCTCATATATATCTCATATCTATCTATCTATCCATCTCATTTCTATCTATCTATCTATCTATCTATCTATTTATCTCATATCTATCTATCTATCTCATATCTATCTATCTCATATCTATCTATCTCATATCTATCTATCTCATATCTATCTATCTCATATCTATCTATCTATCTATCTCATATCTATCTATCTATCTATCATCTATCTATCTATATATCTATCTATCTCATATCTATCTATCTATCTATCTATCTATCTATCTCATTTCTATCTATCTATCCATCTATCTATCTATCTCATATCTATCTATCTATCCATCTATCTATCTCATATCTATCTATCTATCCATCTATCTATCTCATATCTATCTATCTATCTCATATCTATCTATCTATCTCATATCTATCTATCTATCTCATATCTATCTATCTATCCATCTATCTATCTCATATCTATCTATCTATCTATCTCATATCTATCTATCTCATTTCTATCTATCTATCCATCTATCTATCTATCTATCTATCTATCTATCTCATATCTATCTATCTATCTATCTATCTCATATCTATCTATCTATCTATCTATCTCATATCTATCTATCTATCTCATTTCTATCTATCTATCTATCCATCTATCTATCTATCTCATATCTATCTATCTATCCATCTATCTATCTCATATCTATCTATCTATCCATCTATCTATCTCATATCTATCTATCTATCTCATATCTATCTATCTATCTCATATCTATCTATCTATCTCATATCTATCTATCTATCCATCTATCTATCTCATATCTATCTATCTATCTATCTCATATCTATCTATCTCATTTCTATCTATCTATCCATCTATCTATCTATCTATCTATCTATCTCATATCTATCTATCTATCTATCTATCTATCTCATATCTATCTATCTATCTATCTATCTCATATCTATCTATCTATCTCATATCTATCTATCTATCTATCTCATTTCTATCTATCTATCTCATTTCTATCTATCTATCTATTTACAGCTGACATAAAATATTCAGATGTTTATCCGTAGACTTGTTTCTCTTCACAGTATAATATTTTCCGGCCATAATGACAATTATAGAGAGGAGACAAGTGTTGGGGTGGCCCTAGCGGATTATTTATGCCCCCGGATTCCTGGTCCTTAGCGCTGTTAATAATGGAGCCCCAACCTGTTACTGTAAGCACCGACCTGTCAGCCATTATAGACAATTACGCCCTATATCAATAATGGTGCTGATAGACAGCGCGGGGGTTACCATAGCAACAGGAGGGAAGATACATGTCTTGTGACCTTACAGTGTTCCCAGTGTCTACTGGAAGCAAGCAGAGGTAGAACCAGATCATAGATCTATGACACAGGAAAGTGTGTATATTACTTGCTAAAGTATCTCTTACTATCTATCTATCTCATATCTATCTATTTCATATCTATCTATCTCATATCTATCTCATATCTATTTATCTATCTCATATCTATCTCATATCTATCTATCTCATATCTATCTATCTCATATCTATCTATCTCATATCTATCTATCTCATATCTATCTATCTCATATCTATATATCTCATCTATCTATCTATCTATCTATCTATCTCATATCTATCTCATATCTATCTATATATCTATGTGTCTCATATCTATCTATATCATATCTATCTATCTATCTATCTCATATCTATCTATCTGTCTATCTTTCTTTCTCATATCTATCTATCTCATATCTATCTATCTCATATCTACCTATCTCATATCTATCTATCAATATCATATCTATCTATCTCGTATATATCTCTCTATCTCATATCTATCCATCTCTTCATCTATCTAACTCATATCTGTCTATCTATCTATCTATCTCATATCTATATATCTATCTATCTCATATCTATCTATCTCTCATATCTATATATATCATATCTATCCATCTCTTCATCTATCTAACTCATATCTATCTATCTCATATCTATCTATCTCATATCTATATATCTATCTATCTCATATCTATATATCTATCTATCTCATATCTATCTATCTCTCATATATATCTATCTCATATCTATCTATCTATCTCATATCTATCTATCTCTCTCTCTCATATCTATCTATCTCATATCTATCTATCTGTCTCATATCTATCTATCTCTCTCTCTCATATCTATCTATCTCATATCTATCTATCTCGTATCTTTCTCATATCTATCTATCTCATATCTATCTATCTCTCTATCTATCTATCTATCTATCTATCTATCTCTCTCATATCTATCTCTCTATCTATCTATCTATCTATCTATCTATCTACCTAAGTGTTTTATATCTATGAAAGTCAAAACTAAATGCGTTATCACTAACAAGCATCTTGTGGCGGAGACGAGCGGCGCCCGGGTCTCTACCCCGGTGATACAGTGGAATGTAACTGAAATTGTCATTGCCTTTCCGTAGGATTGGCGCCGTTCCCGCGGCAGTGACTCACCCGAACCTCCCACCAAGTTTAATCAGTATCCCAGCTGGAGACAAATAACAGCTGGATGTTTTTTTTAGTTGTTATAAATGAATTCACGCTGTTCCGGGAGAACATTCCACTTCTTATAGAAAGTTACCTATGTCAGACTTAAGTCCTTCTCATTTACGCCTTTCCGATGGCTTGATAACTGGCAATTACGCAGCGAGGGGTTCCTGGAGAACCATGAAGTTGTATTTTATACCAAGATTTAGTCATTCGGTTTAGAAGTAGTAGAATCGTTTATTAGAATCCTTGATGGACCTTTTGTTGAATTACTCAATAAAAAAAAAACACAATATATGGTTTCAAATAGGTGATGGTGGCAAAGGAGACACTGGTGATCTTGGTGGTGGTAGGACTGGAGTCTATCTTGATAGCTACGACTGGATTAAGATATGGGTAACCCCTATGAAAAAACATTGGTGGGGTCTTCATCTCACTTCTAGAACCAAGACCCTACATGCCCAACTATCACCATCATGTCCTGGAGTGCTGACCGCACATGTGCCCGATGCTCTCCACTGGTCAGTGATATTTCTTTAGAATCCAGTAGAAAAGCCCATACATGTGTCATCTTGTCTATACCTATTCCCACTGTATAGGATAGCCAAATGGCCATCAGATGAGGTGGGAGTCCCATGGGTGTGCAGGAGGCTTTACTACCCACCGTTCTGGGTGTTCTATGGGTAAGCATAAGGCTCCTGTTTCCCCAAAAGATTTTTTCCTGATGAGAAGAACTGTCTATACTAGCATGGTGGATGGATTATAGGGAGGGAACACAAGACAGATGTCTAAGGGGAGGCCACCACCTTAGGGATCTAGAGGACCTTCATGCCTACTCTTCTGGGAGTTCTCTGAGTAAGGCTGGGTTCACACTTCGTTTTTATAGTACTGGAACCGGATCCAGCTCCCGTATCCCAGCCGGCCCCGGCCCGTATCTAATTTGTTTCAATGAGACGACCAGAGTCAAACAGTGATTCCGGTCGGCTGATTTTTGTCCCATATCCAGTGTTCTGACCGGACCTAAAACCATGCCATGCCACGGTTTTAGGTCCGGTCACAAAACCAATTACGGGGCAAAATGAGCCAACTGGGGTCACCGTTTGACTCTGGTGGGCTCATTGACATGAATTAGATATGGGCCGGGTACGGCTGAGATACAGGAGCACCCGGTTTTCACTCCCTCCAACTGGATCCGGTTCCTGTACTGTAAAAACGTAGTGTGAACCCTCCCTAAGCAGACAGCTCATTTTCACCCATTAGACTAGTTCTCTTTAGAATTAGAACCTGATGGGAACAACTGTCTGTGTTAGCATCATGGATGGATTATAGGGAAAGTACACAAGACAGATGTTCCAGGGGAGGCCACCACCTTAGGAATCTAGGGGACCTTCACCACTCAACCTTTCTGGGAGTTCTATGGGTAAGCAAACTGCTCCTGTTTACTCGTTTTCTCTAGATTTAGAACCTGATAGCAACGACAGTTTATGCTAGCATGGTGGATGGGTTATAGGGAGGGCACATAAGACAGATGTCCAAGAGAGGCCACCACCTTAGGGATCTAGAGGACTTTCATCACCCACCCTTTTGGGAATTCTGTGGGTAAGCATAAGGCTTTTGTTCACCCAGTAGACTAGTTCTCTCCAGAATTAGAACCTAATAAGAAGAAATGTCTGTGTTAGCATGGTGGATGGATTATAGGGAAGGCCCACCAGATAGATGCCCTGAGGAGGCCACCACCTTAGGGATCTAGAGGACCTTCACCACCCACCCTTTCTTGGAGTTCTATGGGTAAGCAGATGCCTCCTGTTCACCCAGAAGACTAGTTCTCTTTAGATTTAGTACCTGATGGGAACATCAGTCTATGTTAGCATTGTGGGTGGCACACAAGACAGATGTCCTTAGGGAGGTCACCACCGTAGGCATCTAGAGGACATTCACCACTCATCCTTCTGGGAGTTCTATGGGTAAGCATTAGATTCCTGATTCCCCAGTAGACTTCTTATCTCTAGACTTAGAACCTGTGCCAGCATCTA